>NC_048596.1:186936214-186968714 GCF_003668045.3 Cricetulus griseus | reverse complement strand
TCCAAGCCTTTTCCTCCTATCTGTGTTACATGTGAAAGGAGTGCTTCTGGGTCCACTCCTAGGCACCCAAGAGATTATAGAGAAGGACCTGGAAATCCTAAAAATATTACCATAAGACCCTTGAAGATTGTGATGCATGTGAACAAACTTAGCTCCAAGGCTGAGCTGAGGTGGCCCTAGTGTGGCACAGCAATGTGTGGGTGTGAGAGCAGGGGCTCAGGGAAACTCTGACAGCTAATGTAGTCTCTGTCACCCTAGGCCAAGGCTTACAGAAGGATTCCTCTTTGGAATATTTCCTGGATGAAGGTACCACATCTACGACTTTCACTGATGTGTGTATTTGCTTATTTTTTTTCTCTTCACTGGACACCAGACCAGATCAGGTGCACCAAGCTCATATCCCTTCCTATTTTTGTTTATTGAACTTATTGTGGGCCAGGCATTGCTCCAAGTTTTTTTTTTCTTAAATTAGCTCATTTTGTATTTCAAGTAATTCTACATTATAAGGATTGCTGCTTGCACTTGGATATGAGACAATGGAGTCTCAGGGAACATATAAAGAAGCTTTCCTAAAGGGTAGGAGTTGCCTGGTTGCAAATTACTCTTATTTAGTAGAGTCCTGTATGTGGCCAGGAAGGGGGGAGTAGGCAGTTGGAGCAAAGGGCAAGTTGATGAACAGGGCTTAGACAACATTCTTCTTGTTCTCTAAAGGCTGGCCCTTCCGACTTCTGGGCTCTGAGGTTTCTAGGGTAGGAAAGAAGGACAGTGGAGGGGTGGAAGAGAAGAGTAAGAGCTGGAGGCTGGAGAACACATTTCCTTACTGGCAGTACAGGGTGCTCTCGAACTCTCCAGTGTCCATTGGGGAGAACTTCACTTTGAGCTTCTGAGTCTTCCCTACAGGCACTATGCCCGAGGAGGGCTCCACTGAGAAGGGTGATGGAGAGCCTTCTGTCCAGTGGTCCAAGGCACTGTCCAGGGTGCTGCCTGTGCCCTGGCTAAGCTGATCTTTTACACTGGAACCTGAGGGAGGATGGAGAGAAGGTGACATTCTGCAGTGGTAATGGGAGGTAGCCCACTCACAAGTCCTTAGGGACCTGCTATGATATCTGTGGACCCATCTCTTATAACAGGTATATTGAATCCTGAAGACAAGTAGACTCGTATTTCACATGTGACTTGTGAAAACCATAGCTATTAATTTTATGATGTTTTCAGATGTATTTCCTTTTGCCTCAGAGAGGGTAGGTCAAGAAAGGGTTTGTGGATCTTCTGTACCAGGGTAATGGGCTATGAACAGAATTTGTGGAGAACCATTGATCTAACACAGGGATTTACAAAGTGGGAGTCCATGGATAAGGGTCCATTTGAACAGTCTGTTATTTCAATCTCACAGTTGAAATAACAATGAACACTTTATTTACCTACCAGGTGCTGGGCCCTTTGCTAGAGCTTTGTGTGTATAAGCTATACACTTTGGCATAGGCATATATATTTTTTTCTGGGAAAAATAGTTTTCACTGTTTTTTTTTAAAGATTTTTTTTTATGTGTATGAGTTTTTTCCCCACATGTATGTATGTGCACCACATCCATTTCTGGTGCCACAGGGATCAGAAGATGGTGTCAGATTTCCTGGAACTGGAGTAACAGTTATAAGTCACCATGTTGGTGCTGGGAACTGAGCCTGAGTCCCCGGTGAGAAACAGCCAGTGTTCTTAACTGCCAGGGCATCTCTCCAGCCCCGTGCCAGTTCTTAAGTGGTCTGCAATCTTCCAGGTTGGGAACCAGAAGACAAGATTACTAGTAGTAAGTGACAGGAGCCATCACTTGGGTGAGGCTATAGAAGGAGTGGGCAAGGAATCTGGGAGGGGAAGAGGTCAAGTTATTCATCCTTAGGCCCATATAGCTTTGTAAACCCCACAGAGCCCGTGCCCTGCCATTCCTTAGCTACTCAGGAGGCCCTGTGAACAGTGCTGGCCTTCTTTGAATGAGTGACGAGGGTCAGGCCCTGGGCTTCATTTAGCATTGAGTTTACCTTGATTTTCTGGCATGGCAAAACTGACTGCCCTGGAGGTGTCTTCCAAGGTCCAGTTGAATTCTAATAGCACGTGTCCTGTGTTAATGAGGTCAAACCTGTGGGTGGATCAGGGGAAGATTTCAGAATGTGCTGTCCATACTTTTGCCCCACCTGAGAGCCAGCTGTACTGTTTCTCAAAGGCCAGTCACTTCATTCCTTAAGTGTCTTAAAAAAATCTCTGAATTATATTCTTTTGTGCACATACATAAATATGACACATTTTCTTTATTCATTCAACAGTGGACACCCAGGCTTACCCTTTCTCTTGGCTGCTATGGAGAGTCCACATGGGAGTGAAAAATCTCCTTGGCATGTGGATTGTACTTCCTTTGGATGTATACCCAGAAGTGAGCTAGATGGGTAACATAGTAGGTCTATTTTTAGTTTCATTTTGAGGAACCTATTTTCTGTTCTTTTTAAGTCTGCTCTTTTCAGCAAAGTGGATGGGCCTAGAAGACATCACACTGAACAAAACAGACATAGAAAGGCACACAGCCGTGCATTCTTTCTCATACGTGGAAGTTCATACATTTAATCTCAAAGTATAAGAGTGTAGCATAATGATTATTGAAAGCTGGGACAGGTCAGAGGGAAGGCATGGATAGAGAGAGGTTGAAAAATAGGTATCAAAATGCATGCAGTGGGAGCCATAAGTCAGTGTGCTGTGGTTTATAAAAGCCTACCATATATTTTATGAGGAACTAGAGGAGTGTGAAGGTTCTGCCTCCAGATAAATGTTAAGGGATGGAAATGCTAATCATTTTGATCCAATCATTACATATTACATACTTGTATTGAGATAGCACAAGCTACCCTGAAAATATGTACCATTATTACAATTAGCCAAAAAACAAATATAATAAAAGGATTAAAAACAAATGCAGCTAGATGTAGTGCACACCTTTAATCCCAGCACTTGAGAGGCAGATGCAGGTTGGTCTCTGTGAGTTTGAGGCTAACCTGGTCTACATAGTGAGTCCCAGGCCATGCAGGGATGCTTAGTGAAACCCTGTCACAAAAATATATTTTGAAATTGAGTCTTGTTATTATGTAGGCTATTGTGGAATGGAGCTCAAGATTTTCTGATCTCAGCCTCCTACAGAATGTATTTTCAGCCATGTCTGGCTGAAAATCTTTTTACAAAACAATTTTAAAGAAATTTCATCAGATCTCACACACTTAATGCACTTTCTTTTTAAAAGATGCAAACCATGTATGTAAAGATATAGTTTTATAAAAATGCAACTGTTTAGCCCTTAATGACAGTTCTCCTAGTAGTCCAAAGGCTTTCAGTGACTCACTCAAACACTCGGGTCTGGTAAACCAGTGTCTCCTTAAAGAACACATCACTTGTATTGCACTGATAGGAAGCGAAGTCCACGCTGGCACTGATCTGGATCTGCAGCTCTCGGTAATTTTCTTCTAGTATTGAATGGGCTGGCTCAGGGTCTGTCTCTATCACCTGGAACAAAGGCAGCCTTGTCTTCAGCAGTACAAAGCCAGGAGCCCACAGGAACACTAGGGACAGCACACTATTTTAATCTACCATGAAAATGAGCATCACCCCACAGGTGCAGTCCCGGGAGACATGACTGGCAAACCTCCAATAGCTCAGAATGACTGAGCAGACTGGGACAACTCGGGCATGAGTTTGGATCAGATGGACTCCAAAGAGGATAGAGGAACTGGGTGTGGTAATGCATGCCTTTAATCCCAGCACCCAGGAGGCAGAGGGAGGTGGATCTTTGTGAGCTTGAGTCCAGTCTGGTTTACTCACCAAGCTCTGGGATAGCCAGGGCTGTGTAGAGAGACCTTGTCTCAGAAACAAAAATAAGAACAAAAGCAAAAGATAGAGAAAAGAGAACCACAAAGAAAACAACAGGTATTAATTAAACAGAAAACAAATTGCAAATGGAGAGGGCCAACAGAATTGTTTAGTTGTGAAAAGATTTTAAAACTTACGACGAGATGGATTAAGAAAAGTGCAAACAACAAGAGTCATTAGTTAAAGGGGTGCATCATCAGCAGCCCTATAGATCTAAAAATATATAGATGATTTTTTTGAAAATATACATAAAACTTTGGAGGGAAAAATAACTTAATAAACTTCATTAAAAACAAACTTTAAAAACATTAAAAATAATTGAATAGTAAAATATCTTAAAAGAAATTAAACAAAAAATGTTAAAGAAAACAATGGAAAAACTTTATTACTACTAAAGGACTGAATAGTTACAAGTCTTAGAGAAGACCTAGAAAATATAAAAACACCTTGTTAATAGGAAAGACAAGCTAATATTACAAAATTTCAATTACAATTTTCCATTACAGATTTTCATAATACTTGACAAATAGATTCAGAAATTATACATTATAAAAAAAGAATTAAGGTGTGAAACAAGCTTGTTCCCTAACTTGAATTAATAAAAAAAAGAATTAAGAATGACCAAAACATTTAGGACAAAACAATACAGAGCAGGTACTTCCTTTCAGACATCAAGGTTGATTATGAAACTAGAAATCAAGATAATGTAAAACGGGCAAACTGACAACAGAATGGAATAGAGAAAGAAATTACCTAGGCACATATAAACTGAGCTGTGACACAGAGTCCCATCAGATCATTAGGGAGCGGAAGGGCTGAACCAAACTTGGCAAGGCGGTTATCTCAATGAAACACATGACACTAGAGCCTTGTTTCACAGCAGACAGCATTTCCACATGCACGAGAGGCTTAAGTACCAAAAACAAAGCTCAGACTTAAAAATATGTAGAGAGATGAATATAATTAGGAGGAGGTTAGGGCTTTAAAAGCAAGATACAAAAGTAATAAATGTAACAAAAAGAAACTGATAACTTTGACCACTTTAAAATTAAGGATGTATTCCATACTGGAGAGATGGCTTATTGGTTAAAAGCACTGGCTGCTCTTCCAGAGGACCCAGGTTCGATTCCCAACACCTACGTGGCAGTTCACCATCTTTAACTCCAGCTCTAGTTGATCTGATAGCCTGTTCTGGCCTCTGTGGGCACTGCAGGCACATGGTGTATATACATATGTGTTGGCAAAACACACATAACTATAAACTAAAACTAAAAAAAATCTTTAAAAGCTTAAGAATAGTTTTTGTTTATCAAAATATAAAGGGGCTGGAGAGATGGCTTAGTGGTTAAGAGCGAATGCTGCTCTTGCAGAGGTCCTGAGTTTGCTTCCTAGTACCCATGGTGGGTGGCTCACAACTGCCTGTAACTCTAGGTCAATGGGATCTAATGCCCTCTACAGACCACTGAGGGCACTTGCACTCATATGTACATACCCTGATGCCCACATGCACACACAGAATGAAAATGAAGACAGATCTTTAAAAACATAAAGTAAAAAGTTAAGTTTTTGAGAATATGTGTGGACACATAACACAAATGGAAGTTTTGAAGGTACAATAACTTAAAGGATAAACATCGTAACCAAAAAGTGGGCAAAGGTGCAAAAAGCATTTCAGAGGTAGCCTGCATGGTCAATAATCATATGAAGAGCTATCCAACCTCATTAGTGGTTAGGGAAAGATAATCAAGGTTCGTAATTAGATGATTTCCCGCTTGTCCAAATGATAAGAGCCAAAATGCTTTGCCTTACAGTCACAAGGCTGTGGGGTTCACCTCCAGTATCCCGCAAACAAACAAACCTCCCCGTTGTCTGACAAAGTCAAATGTTGGAAAGGAGGCTAACAAAGCTCCTTTGCTGTAAGAGTAGAAACTGGTCTAGCAAGTTTGGAAAACACCTGGGCATCAGCTTGGAAAGACTGAGCATTCACACATCTCCTGCCTTAGTGACTCCATGCGTAGAACACGGATGTAGAACACGCAAACATTGATGCCAAAGTGCACAGAAATGCTACCCATAAGAGAAAACCTGAACTAACTTTCAGAGAAAGAGACAAAAGGCTGGAATGTATACAACACTGAAGTGGATACATCACAGCCCCAAGTAACTATGACTACATAAAATAACCCTTAAAAAACAGAGTTAAAAACCTCAGCTACACTTCAGTTGTTTTAGAATGTGCAGGTCAACAAACCATCCGTTGAGGTTTGGACAGTGATTCCCTCAAGGAGAGAGACAAAGTGATGGAATGGCCAGAGCCACACAGGTATTCAGGGCCTCATTCCCTTGTTGGCCATGTGTTAATTTATTATACAATTCAAAGGAAAATGGCAAGGAATAAATGCAAGGGGCAAATGTGGGCCAAAGATGAGATCCCATCATGAAATGATCGTTCTAACTATTCTAAGTCCAGACACCTCATGGAAACAGGAAACAATGACTGGCAGTGACATTTTTGAAGAAAAAGGTAAAAAGACTGAAGCTAAACTGTCAACTAAGGCAGCGCATGGGTATGGAAATTCAGTTTGCCATTTTTGAAACTAAAGTCAGGTGCAGACCTTTTCTATTGTCCATAATGGGTCACTGAAATTGAGAGCAGTAGGCATCCGAGCATGGTGGGCTGGGTTAGATCTGTGCTTCATGTCCCCTGAATACTCACTTTTCGTTTTGTAGTCAAGTTCCCAGGTGTATTTCGGGGAGCATCCACCCACTTGACTGTGCGCATGCGGTCATCCCAGTCAGGGACCTGGTCTGTAGGGAGCTGAAACATGATCTTGGACAGCGAGCACTTGACAGTTATTTTCTTCAGGCTGATGGGCACATCTGACTTTAAGGTTACCACCACATCCTTGGAACAGCCAGGGTGGAGATGGCCTACCTAGGGAAAAGTCTGGTATTAGTATTTTGGGGAATTCAGTCTTAAGTTTCTTTGATGCCTGGTGGTGATTGGAAATGTATCATCCAGGCCTATATAGGTAGATTGACTTAAGTACATACAAGATTCTTTAAAATGTCATCACAAAGTGAGGCACAATGGCTCATGCTATGAATCCCAGCACTTGGGGGAGGGAGGGTGAGTCAGGTTTGCCATGAGGCCGGCTTGCACTATGTAATATGTTTTAGTTTAAGTCTGGGATACAGAGCAAGACTGTCCCTCAAAACAAACAAGCACACATATACTAAGAATAATATTAGTAGTTACCCATCTTTACTTGCCTAAAGCACTATTCTAAACTCTCGAGCAATTTTACCAATCCCCAGGATACCGTCTGAGAGGCACAGAGCTAATCACTTCACCTTCACAGATAACAAAACTTGTAAATTACCTAGGATCTTCGACACTAGCAATCCGGGCTTATACTCAAGCCACATGACTCCAAATGCCGCCCACACCACCCTATACTCATTATGATTCGTACAAATAGGTGGCTCGGCACAGTATATTAGTTTCTAGAAAGCTATCTAATGACCCTTGGCCTCCCCAAGATCTCTCCAGGGTACCTGCAGGACAAAATAATACTGAGATGCCTCTTGATTCTTTCACTCTCCTTTTCTCACGAGTGTACACGGAACTTACTAGAAGTTAAAGATGACGATGCTTAGTCAGACTGAAGGGGAAAGAGCAGATAGCAGAATCCAGGTGACTCTTAGTAAGTCAGATATTAAAGAAATCTGTTAAGACGTAAGATGGTTGGGTATGGTGGTGCACAATCCTAACGCAAACATGCAGGAGCCTGAGATAGGGGGGAAGAAGTTCAAGCCTAGAGTGGGCTACACTACCCAGAAGACCCTATCTTAACAAGAATGATGGGAGGAGTCTACCCTTATCACATTCATGTTTGAAAATATAGTTTTTGAAAATAAAATGTGGTACTTGAATTAAAACATAGTTGATTGATTGTACTTTAAAACAAGTATGTTTAAAAATATTCTTAATTTTGGGGGCTGGAGAGATGGCTCAATGGTTAAGAGCACTGGTTATTTGATGGGGAATGTTCTTCTGTATATGTGTTTCTCTTATTGGTTAATGAATAAAATGCTGATTGGCTGATTGGCCAGGCAAGGAAGAGATTTAGCTGGGCAGAATAAGGATATAAGCAGGGACAAACAGGAAATTGCTCTCTTCTCTGCAGAGACACTGAACAGTCATCATGTAGCAGGCAAAGGAGTTTCAGGTCCGTCATTCCCCAGTAAGACATGGAAATACATGGATTAATAGAAAATGGACTAATAATTAAGAGCTAGCCAATAAGAAACCATAGCCAACGGCCAACAGTTTCATAATTAACATAGCATCCGCACGTTTCTTTGGGGCAGAGAAGGGAGGCGGGACCTGCCGGACCAGAAACATTCATGCTACAGTTGTTTTTCTATAAGAGGACCCAGGTTTGTTCTAAACGCATCTGGCAGCTTACAACTGTCTGTAACTCCACTTCCAGGGGGGTCTGATGTCTCTTTCTAGTCTCTCTGGGTACCACACACACATGTGGTGCACAGACATACATACATGCAAAATACCCATACCCATATCATACAAATAATAAAAAAGTCCTAAAAAAATCTTAGTTTTATTTTCTAATAGGTTAAATATCAATAGTTATAATTCATATGGACAAAATTTTTGAGGGTTCTTAATACTGTTTAAGAATATGTAGGAAGCTGGGGGTGTGGTTGAGCAATAGTGGGCTTGCCTGGAATCCACAAGGATATGGAGGAGCCCTGTGATGAAAAGGCTTTAAATTGCTCAAATACACTGGATGTAAAGGAGAGCCCATTTGGTTTAGAGAATAAAGTGATTTGTGATTTATCATAGATAAAGATATACGTACATACACCACCAACATGTATATCATGCACATGACACTCCCTCAGACAGGGAAGACGTTCTCTCTCCTGCCTCTGCTCAGTGAAGGCAGATGAAAACTTTGAATTGCTCAAGAGATAAATGTGTGTGCCTATGTGCACATATAGGTGGGCACAATGTAAGTGAACTTCTGGGAGCCTGGCTCTAAATTTGACAAATTAGATTATCCTATCACATCCCTTATATTCTCTTTGTTTCCTCATAGGACAAATGTTGATAACAAATTAATTAAATGAATTTGGCAGGACTTTGGAGCTAGATATGGTATATAGTGTGTGGTTATTTTTCTGTAGCTACTCCTCAGGGGTAGATTTGGAACAAGATGGTGTTGGATCTATCAGGAGCCTAGGTTGGCCTGGAACTCAGCATGTATCTCAGGCTGGTCTTGAACTTGTGGGAGTATTTCTGCCTGAGCATGGTTAGGACTGCAGGTATGCAGCATCATTACTGGCTTGTTGTGCCAGTTCCGAAGGCTCGTGTTCTGAAGAACACATGCGTAGAGGGACACAGGTCTACACTTTGGAATGGGAAGCTAGTGCCTGTAGTCATTCACCCAGGCCTCCAGACACTGCCTCAAGTTCCTCCCACAGCAGGGTTTGTTAATCTCCTCTTAGACCACGGGGCCCTGAGCGGTGCCTGCAAGCAGTGCCTGCAAGCACTGGGATGGCTACTGGGCACTTTCTTAATTCAAGATGCATGTGTTCCATTCGATGGATCCACAGGGATGGCTTAGGCCTCAGGGAACTCAGTGAGTGACTTTTGCTTACCTGTGGGGAGAAAGACAGCGTAGCCAAAAGGGGCCACTCGAACCGAATCACATTCACTTGGCTGTGATTGGTGATGGTGAAGCTCACGCTGTAGTTGCTTCCAATGTGGCAGTACCCAAACTGGATGTGATCCAACAGGGCAGCTATGGGTCAAAGCAGAAGGCTGGTGAGTCCTCCCTGGCCTCTCTTAAGAGCCTGCTTTCTAAGGGAGGCATATCTTGATAGATTCTGTGTCTCATTCACAGTTTATCCTTTTCTCCTTGAATGGTTATAGAGGAAAAAATCTTGGATACCTGGATAGAAAGATCTGCCTCCCAGGGATTGATCAATTGATGATATATCCATCCATCCATCCATCCATCCATCCATCAGTTAGTTCTACCTATCCACCTACCTTGGCTCTTCTGTTTGTTCACAAGAAAATAAAGATCCTAATGTCATTTGTTTGGTGAAAAATATAATGAAACGTTAGACTGAATTAGAGATAAATAATGAGTAATTATTTATGATAAACATGTCCCATGCAATGCTTGGGGACATACATATACTAAGTTATTGATTATCTGGAACTTAGTTTTCTTTGGAATACCCATGTTCAGGTTTGCTAAACCTGGAAATTCCACAATAGGTATGGAATCTGATCTCCAAACTTGGATTACTGCTAGCTCCTGTTTGACCCCTGACTAGAGAGAGGCCATTGCATAGCTTCAAACAGGAGTGAAACACCAAATTTGGAAAGAGTGTTGCTTTCAGACCCTGGTTATACATTCCAGGACTATAAGCTCCTGCAGAAATTTTGAAGCCGAGTTTAAAATTCACTTTAAAGCAATCAGTCGTGCTGTTAGAGTGCTTAACAAATGCCCTTTGCTAATCGTTGTTGTGTGAAATGTTGCCTCCGCAGTCTGGTCCCTAAGTGGAAGGGTCAGTAGTTTAGAGACTGTGGATAGGCATGCCTTAAGCTTTAACACACACACACACACACACGATCAGTCAGGGATTAGATTCAAATGTGGTTTATGATCCTGAAGGGCAGGGCAGGTCTGAAATTCCCATTTCTGACAAGATCCTGGGAGATGTGATGCTGCTGACCTGCTGACCTGCTCATTGAGCAGCCAGGCCATGAAGATCAGGACACAAACCCATCCCATCTCTAAGGAGACAAGCCCATGATTTCACTTAGAAAACATACATTTTGGATGAAATTCCCAATGTCAACACAAGCCTGCTACAAGACAGATCCAGGGAAACCGCAGGGAAGCATGCATTTGCTAAAGAGCTGAACAGGAACACCAGCATCAAACTGTAAACTCCCTAATAAAGGCAAAGACTTCCTTGTTAATCTGCAAGTCTGTGGATCAGTGTAGTGCCTGGGCTTGCACTTGGTGCTAAGTAACTGTTCACTGCATGAACACATACGTAAATGAAGGATAAAAGAGTGACTGAGCCCAGCATGGCAGAGCTCATACTGGTAGAGACTTGTTCCTAAACTCTCAGGAGGCTATGGCTGTTTTGTAAACTTCACTCTCGCTTAGAATGACTGGAGTTAACAGTTGTCAAGACCTCACTCCTGCTTCTCCCACCTGCCACCAAGTCCTCCATGGCACTGTGCTCAGCGATCTCTATGACCTCAGACATAGCCGAGCCCTCCTGGATGGCGGGACTAATCAGCCCATGGACGTTGTCCAAGGTGATGTCATCCTCGTAGCTTTCTCCCACCAGCTGAATCAAGGTCTCCTCGTACTGGTTGTTGATCACCGACAAGTGGATGGAGCCCGTCATTCTCCCAATTTTCTTGGAGTGGAAAAAGACATCAAATTCAGCTGTGTCTCCAGGACAAACAACCAGGGAGGCTGTGTGGGCTTTTTTGACTGTAAACCAGAGACAGAGGTTACAATTCAGAATCAGTTTAGAAGACTACATCTCCAAGAAGACCATGGCTAGAAGGGAAGCAGCCACTTTGGGGGAATGAGCTCAAGCCACTGGGCTACTGGTGATGTGACCAAGCACCAACTGTGGCTGGGTCCCGAGAGGTCCCTGGCAAACCAGCTTCTGAGATCCATCACCCCACTGAGGCGCCTGCCCTGCACTCACCCCTTTCATTCGGTTTGTTTTCCTCTATGATGTAGATGTAGGAGGTGGTGGGTCTCCCTTTCAGAGAGAAGACTCCTCGTTGGTCCCGCAGATCCACGTGCAGCTGGCAGGAGGGAAGTCAGGTTGAGTAGTTGAGCTTACAGGCTGCGCATGAATTTTGAGTCTGGGTTCTGATATTGTGCTGAATTTTAGAGCAAGAATCTCCAAAGTCATTGTATGTAGTATTCGCTTTTTATTTTCTCTTTGTTTTGCATGAATGTGTGTGAATGACGTTTGTGTGTGTGTGTGTGTGTGTGTGTGTGTGTGTGTGTGTGTGTTTGTGTGTGTGTGTGTGTGTGTGTACAGATGTGTGCAGGTATGCATGCGAATAGAGGCCTGAAGTTGACAGTGTGCCTTCCTCAGTTGTTCTCTACATAAAACCAGGGTTTCTTGTTGAGTCTGGGACTCATTGAGTCAGGTTAGTCTAGCTAGTCAGTTTGCCCTGGGGATCTTTAGTCTCTGCCTCTTGAATTTTGGGATTACAGGTGACTGCCACTCCCTGTCTTGCTCTTATGTGTGTTCTGGGGATCTGCACTCTGTTCATTATACTTGTGTGTTAAAAGCTTTACCTATTGAACCACACCCCTAGCTCTATGGTTTTGAGAGCCTTAAGAGATAGACAATAAACATTAGACCTGGATAGGAAAAATGGGTATTCAGTCAGGCCATCCCTTAGAATCTGTGTAGGAACTGGAGGCCCAGAGATCATGGGTGACCTTCCAGACTACACAGAGTCAAAGTGGGTTGCCAATGTTTCTGTTAGACAGAGAGGCAGCTTAAGAGTGCATTCCTAACTAATGAAAGGGAAATCAATACCCACAATTCTATGAAGTATTGCATAAATGTGATTCCTAGAAGCCAGCACCTCCTAGGTACTATGCATTTGCTAGAGTCATGGTAAACAACCCAGCAAGGTGAGAGGAAAACCAAGGTGTACATTTGAACAATTTCAGAAAAAAAGTGGTTTCTGGTCCATTGGAAAGCAGGCAGGGGTAAAGGCAGACATTTGATTTTAAGTGAGAGAAATCTGAGTTTTTAGAAGGTAGCATTGCTGACTATAAAAAATTTAAGTAACCCATAGAGAGAAGAAACAGTTACTACACTGAGACAAGAGATTACATATTTAGAAATAACTCTAATAAGAAACTAAATGGAGGGGTACTGAGATGACTCAGTGGGTAAAAGACACTTGCTGTTAAGCCTAACAACCTGAGTTCAATCCCAGGGACCCACAGGGTGGAGGGAAAGAACTGACTCCTGTGGTTGTCCTCTGGCCTCCATATTCTCATGTATGCACATACACGCAAAATAGTAAATAAATGTGAAAAAGAGAAACTGTGTGGAGGAACTCACATTCTAGAGCTATGGAGACAAGTCTAATGAGTGGACAGGAATCCTAAATGTTGCCCCTGGTAGACAGTTGCTCTGCAACCAGGAATTCTCCCCAGAAAACCCAGAGGCTTTCATGTTGATTCCAATGAGATTAAAGCTTTTTAAAATGTATTTTGTTACATGTATGTGGGTGTTTGGCCTGCATGTATGTCTGCACACCATATGTGTTCTTGGTGCCTGTGGCGGTCAGAAGAGGGTGTTGGATCCCCTGGAACTGCAGTTACAGATGGTTGTGAGACACCAAGTAGGTGCTGGGAAGCAAACCTAGGTCCTCTGTAATACAACCAGTGCTCTTAACCATTGATCCATCTCTGCAGCTCTTTTCAATGAGATTTTTTAAAAAAAGGAACGTTAAAAAATGACTCAATCTCATATATGAGTAGAATATACAAAAATTCTTAAGAAAAAAACAAACAAGTAGTAGGTGGCAGGACCTCACTGAACTAGACTGTAGAAAAGCATTTTTTTCAACCTGTGGGTCGTGCCCCTTTGGTGGTCAAATAACCCTTTCACAGGGGTTGCCTAAATCCATCAGAAAACACAGGTATTTACATTATGATTCATAACAGTAGCAAAATTACAGTTATGAAGTAGCACTGAGAATAATTTTATGGTTGGGGTCACCACAACATGAGGAACTGTATTAAAGGGTCACAGCATTAGGAAGGTAGTGAACCATTGCTGTAGAGCATTTACAGTTACCATAATGAAAACCATGTAGGGTAGTGCCACCATGAAGTCCTTTCTCACCATGGGCCTAGAACCAACAGAACCAAAGACTGTGACCTGAAGCTTCAGAAACAGTGAGGCAATATGAATCAAGTTGGTCTGGCTTACATGTCACCCCGTGTGTTACCCTCAGCTGTTACCTGGGCAGGGATGGTGCCATTGTTCTTTAGGATGAGAGGCAGTTTCTCTGAATGACCAAGCAGAAGCCTCTTAAACAGGAGCAAGGGGTTTCCATTTTGGGTATATAAAGTTGGTCGAACGACAGTCACTCGAGGGAGGGTCCCCTCACCAATAATATCAAATACAAGACCTCGGCTCCTGGCCTGGTTGCTGCAGGGGACAGGAAGAGCAAGGTGGCTTAAACCAACCTGGCAGGAACACAATATCCCACACAGCATGTGGGCTGCCGTTCTGCTGCAGGTGAGGGGCTAGCTGGTACCTGGGTAAGCCATCCAAAGTAGCCTCGAAGATGCACTGGTAGGTCTGCATGGCCTGTGGTGTGAACAGCACTGTGACAAAGGCATGCGAGCGGCTCCCAATACACATCTTGTTGGGCTCCACATCAAAGATGTCAGTGATGCGGGCGGATGCCTGTGAAGGGGAGCCGCAGCAGACGGGGTTAGCCACTTTGCATTTCTGCTGGGGCCTACTGCTGATCTCTTTGCTCTGCTGTGAACTCTACCTTCTCCTTGTACAAGACAAGCTCAGTTACCTCCAGAGTCATGGACCCTGGATAGAGTGGCCCAGAGTCTGGGGACTTCCCCCTGAGCAACATCTGACTGCATGTGGCTAGAACATGAACTCTGACTCAAATAGACAAACCAAGCCAGTCAGTCAAATGTTCTCACTACCACCCTATGTTGCCCCTAACCAGCCAAATTAATATAATTAATGTGGAGCTAAGCTGGAAGCTGGCTGAAGGTGCTGGCATTATGATGCATTTTGATCTGGGTCTGAGGTCTCTGCCTCACTGCTGTGATCCCTGTGTAATGCAACTCCCTTTGGGGTCAAATGACCCTTTCACAGGGGTCGACTAAGGCTATGGGAAAACAGATATTTACATCACAATTCACTGGGCAGAATACAACGCAGGCTACCCCACTTGTTCCTTAGGCAAAGTATGTTAAAGTTTCACTGCCTTTTCCAAGGAATTCCCTTCAAGTCTTAAACTGGAGAGGAGGAGATGTCCCCAAGTCCACTGTCATAAAACTTCTCTTTAGAAGCCAGGCTTCCCCACTTTTTGTACTTTGAGTGCAGAGTGAGGAGTGGGCAACTCCTCAGTGCTCTACAATATGATTAGAGAACAATGCCTGGGTGTCACCAGTGCCAAAAGGTACTACTGATGAGGGATTAGATGGTCTCCCAACTCTCTCAGATGACGGTCTTCCTGGAATGCACACAACTTTAAGCTGAGGCCAGCCTTGGGGGCCTCCTCCACCCCCATCAGTCACGAACAATGTAAGGTCTGGGGCATGAGAACCACACAGGCTAAGACTGCACATTGTTCTGATAAAGCTAAGTAGTATTTGAAGCATATACTGGAAATACGGGGTAATAGCAACCCATTGATTCAGTCCTTCCTTGTGCTGTCTTTGAAATTTTTCTTCTACCATGAGGAAAATGGCTTTAGTATAATCTGACCCAGAGAGAGGGGGCAGTTTTAAGCTTAGCAGACCTCTGAAGTGGCCACTCATTATTTAATAAATAGGCTTTAATCCTAGCTGTTTATTCCAGGATATGGAATGGAGGAAGAATTGAGCTTATCTGAGTCTTAGTTTCCCTAACTGTAAAATAGGATAATGACCAGGTCCAAAAGAGAAGTGAACCTGAAACAAAGCAATAAATAGACAATCATTTAGCATAATGCCTGCCACTCAGGAGGGGCTCAATACACATTCTCTATTCTACTTTACACCTGTAGTCTGACACCTTCCAAATCTCTCTGACCAGAAGAATGGGAGATTTGAGGATAACCTGCCTCAAGTTGGTGGCCATCTTTGGTTTCTCTTCCAGTGGTTGTATGTATCAGTTATACAGTGAGTTCAGCTGGACAGACAAATGAGTTGCCCATTAGTATGTACCAATTTAGTACAAAGGTATGTGCAGGACATATCTTTACATAGTCCCTCGCCTAAGGGAAATGCCCTTGTGACCTCACAGAACTTCTAACAGGAGCCTCATGGTTCCCATCTGGGTGCAGAAGCTACAGAACAGGGCCTTTCCAGGATTCCTTTCCTGTCTTTATACCAACCAAAGAGGGTCAGGGCCACTGGGCGCCTCCTACCTTGTTGGAGATGGGCTTGACTACAACGTTGATATCACAGGCAATCTTTCCCACATTGCTGATCTTGAACCGAGCCTTGGCCTGATAACCCACCAGCACATTGCAGAAGATGAACTTATTTTCATCCTCCACATACAGCCCTCCACTCTGTATGGTCTGGAGGATGTGGTACAGGTTGGAGCTGGTACAGATTTGGTGTTCCTCAAATATCACGACGTTGTTGTCAGTCACAAAGGCTAGGGAATGGAGGGAAGAACATGAAACCACCTGTTGCCAGATCCTGGCTTTCTGTCATGCTAATGTGGATTACAAACTTTAAATATTCTGTTCATCTCTCTCCTCTCTCCTTTCTGTGCTCTCTCTCTCTCTCTCTCTCTCTCTCTCTCTCTCTCTCTCTCTCTGTCTTTCTCTCTGTGAATGTGAGTGAATGTACATTCTTTGTGGAGTTCATAGAACAACTTGCAGGAGTCTATTCTTTTTTACTGTATGGATTCTGTGGATTGTACTTAGGCCATTAAGAAGGCAAGCAGCACCCTTACCTTCTGAACCATCTTGCCAGTCCAGAATATTTCGATTTTCACAAAGGAGAATGACAAGTTAGGGATACAACTTAATGACAGAGTACTTGCCTAGCCTACAGAAGGCCTTGGGTCCTGTTCCTTGCATTGCAAATAGAAACTGATGATAAAAATCAAGAGTCACAGAGGACTGATAGGGCAGTCCACACACTGGGATATAAGTGATGGGACAAAGTCTATTGGCTTCCTCTTTGGTTTCTTCTGATTGACATTCAGCCTTTTCCTTCTATTGGAAAGGAATGGTGAGATCCAAGGTCTGGGGTGGACTTTGGAGGGAGGAGGGAGCTGGCTTATTTTGGTTTGAGGCTATAGGGAGCCATAGCCAAAGCTTTACCTGCTAGGTTAAATGGTCAGCATGCTCAATTATTGAGCATTTGCTCTGTGAATATGCTGTCCACAAGAAATGGCCAGAGGTCTGCTCCTCAGTCCTGGACCACATCCTGGGCCAGCTCATTCCTCAGAGAACACCACCCATCTGGGAATCCAGGAACAGACCCAGAAAGGCTAAAGGTTCGGAGAAGCAGATTCTCTTTTATACATGCTAAGGCTTTAACGATAAATATGCCTGAAGACCCCAGGGGAGGTTTTGAATTTTCAGAGGAAGCAACCCAGCCTTGTCTGCTGGACATCTTTAGAGGGATTTTCCTGGGGGTGGAGGACTGGCAAGTGCCAGTCTCTTAGGAGTGTTGTCCAATCAGAGTTGCAGTACCTGGCAGACATGCTTCAGCAAGGAGAGTGTAAGGAATGCCAGCAGGATTTTCTCTAGGGTCTCGATCAGAGATATCGATGGCCAGAAACTCTTCAGACCTTCCCACAGGGTCAGCCACACACTCCACGGTGATGACCTGCTGTCCTCCACAAGGGACAGAGCCATATCCTGGGTATACAGTGAACATGCCATGGGAGAAGCGGGCCTGCAGGACAAAGGTGGGACGGGCAGGGAGGAAGGATGCAGAATGGGTATCAGAGTCTGAGACTTTCTAAAAGAGCTGAGATAATGAAATGGGGAAACAGTGGGGCCTCTCTGCCTGGAGGAGCGGAGGCCCTGGGTGTTCTTGATGCCTGGATTTTCAGTGCTTCCTTCTCTACCTTCCTCTGATCAGTCATGACAGAACCAAGGGCCTCAAAGCAGCGGGGGTCAGGTGAGGTGCAGAATGGAATGGTGGTTGAGATGATGGGTTTTGAATAAAATACTGTGGGTTTGAATAAGAATGGCCCACATTGGCCTATACGTTTGAATGAATGCTTGGTCCCCAGTCGGTAGGACAGTTTTAGAAGGATTAGGAGTTGTAATTAGGAGGTGTGCAAGCCCACACCAGGCCTGGTTTCATTCTTTGCTTCTGGCCTGTGAATCAGGATTTCAGCTCTCAGCTCCTGCTCCAGGGCCAGGGCCGTGCCTGCCTGTCGATGAGCATCATGGACTAACACTCTGAAAATATAAGCAACTCCCCAATTGCATGTTTTCTTTTATAAGCTGCCTTGGTCATGGTGTCTCTTCACAGCAACAGAACAGCAACTAAGAGAGACAATCTAGGGTTTGAACTCAGTCCCCAATATATATTGTTTGACCTTGGGAAATGACGTCTCTGAGTCTCAGTTTTTGTATCTATAAATGTCCTTTGCACAGTGGATCTCTGGAGGGTTAGATGAGAGAATACTCATGAGGGTGTACTATAGCACAGAGTACAGAATTAGTGCTAAAAAGAATGTCATTGCTAGAGAAGCCCTCACATGTCCCTGCAGACCCTAAATCTCCCCCTCTCACTAGTAGTTCTTAAGATAACTAGCATATACTTGGAATACAAGGTCCCATGAGAGAGAAAGATTGTCTTGGGTAGCCCAGTCTCTGTCCTCACATTTCCAGATGTTTTGTAGTGCTTTAGCTCAGTGACCCAAGTTTCTTTAGGGGTCTGAAACCCAGAGCAGAAAGAGTTTGGAGACTGCAGTGTGAGATGGCCATGCACATGTAAGACTCCACTGTCCCGCACAGCTTCTTGGGTCCTAGAGGTTAAGAGCCTAGATATGTTAGCTGCTACTTCTTTGCTGTATGAGTGATGCTTGGCATGACTTGGGCTGTGAGTGTCCAGTCTCACTGGACTCATACTCTGGCAGCTGGATCTCCTGCTAGACCTAGGAACCTCAGCAGGAGCTGGTAAAGGCACTAGGATGCCCCTTCCAGGTATGATGCCAGTGAGTAATTCTGGGAAGTGCTTGTTATTCTACCCTGGGGCTGACAGCCAGTGCACAGTACTTGCCACCACAGTGAATGATCTGTGAGCAGTCTACAGCACAGATACCATGCACTCCTGATTCTTAGGCTTGTCCCTACTCTTGTTCAGTTTCACAAAGCTGCCCAAGAGCAGGCAATCTGACTTCCAATGTCTTGTTCAATGCCCATGTTGTGCACCCTTGGAATCTAGCATAGGATCTGGGAACTGGTGTGGAACAACTTTCAACCAAATTCTGCCATTCTTCCCCTTGGAGATGTACTTTTCTTACTTAACCCCACTCTCACTCCTCCAAATCTCTTTTGATGTGTTCTGTAGTACTACTGCATCAAGGCATGATTTAGTCTGATAAAGCTCGGACACCACTTTTGGGTTCTTCAGGATACTGTTCCTAAATTCTTACAGGATAGGCTGGCACTTTCAGTGAGCACATGACATACAGGTTCCTTGGAGGATGAGCCCCAAGCATGGTGAAGTGTGTCTTTATGGCTCTGCATGGAAGCCTCTTGGGACTTAACTCGGTACCTATCTACAGAAAATCTGCCATGTGCTAGGAGCTGTACTGAGCCCTGGAGATTCCCAGATAAGCCCTCTGGACAGAGAAGGACTTCTCTCCAGATGGCTTTTTCCTCTAAACAAATGAGTCTTGATGAAAAATGTGTGAAGAATTTAAGAAGGTAGGGATTCAGTGAAAGTTTTGAAGCAGGAGAGGATATTCAAATGAAAGGTTGTCACACCTCAGCTCACTAAGTGAGGGTTTTGATATGACTCAATATCCCTGCCACAGAAGAGCCAAATTCTGGGTCTGGAGGGATGCCTTGGTGGTTAGGACCATGAACTATTCTTGCAGAGTTTGGTTCTCAGAATCCATGCCAGGTGGCTCACAACCATCTTGTGGTGCTCTGAATGAAAATGGCCCCCATAGACACATAAGGAGTGGCATTATCGGAGGTGTGACCTTG
Source organism: Cricetulus griseus (assembly GCF_003668045.3). NCBI lineage: Eukaryota > Metazoa > Chordata > Mammalia > Rodentia > Cricetidae > Cricetulus > Cricetulus griseus. Next base: position 186,948,823 of record NC_048596.1, on the reverse strand, counting down.
TTGGAGTGGGGGAGGCCTTGTTGAAGGAAGTGTTTCATTGGGGGTGGGCTTTGAGGTTTCAGAAGCTCGAGACAGGCCTAGTGGCTCACTGTGTAGAACCTGTGGATCCAAATGTAGAACTCTCAGCTACCTCTCTAGCCTGTGAGGCACCATGATGACAATGGGCTAAACCTCTGAACGATAAGCCAGCCCCAGTTAAAGTTTTTCTTTTGTAAGAGTTGCTGTGGACATGGTGTCTCATCACAGCAATAAAACCTTAAGATATGCCTGTGACTGTAACTCCAAGGATCTGACACTCTCGTCTGGCTTCATCAACACCTGCATGCCTGTATACAAATCCACACACATACACAAAATTTAAAACAAACAAACAAACACACAAACAAACATTTGGTGGCAAGAACTCACTGGAAGGTATCCTTGCCGTGTTTCTATGAGAGATGAGGGACACTCACCTGGTTTGCTATGTTCACGTCTTTCTGCACAACGTCCGAGAACTTGGCTGCTTTAGCTCCAGGCTTGAAGAAGCTCTCACTTTCTCGGGTTCTTGTGTGCCTTGCATGGCTAGCTCTGATCAGAGAAGCAAGGGTACAGCCTCAGGTTTTGATGGGGACATGAGAAGCTACCTGTCTGCTTGAGGTTCTTTTTTCTAGGCTCTGGGGGTAGGAGAGGTCTTTCCTTTGTCCAGGAGGGTTATCAGAGTAACACTGTAACCTTGTACTCACTGACCGAATTCTCTGAACAATAAGGAAGTGACATGAGTAATTACACAAATCATAAGGATTTTGGAAATTACTTCAAGCCAAGTCCATGTGTTAGGGTTTGGTTCCCAGGATGACATTACTTAGAGGTCCTTAGTTCACTGATATTCCCTCGATGGAGATCGTAGGACCCTAGCCCCTTCTCCCCCCTCTCTCTTTTGCTTCCTGGTCTGAGAGGAACAGTTTTTCTCTGATGTATGCACTAGTCGTGAAGAACTGCCTTGCTTCAGACACAACTGATCATGGTCTCCATTTCCAAAATTAGGAGTGCGAACAACCCTTTCCCCTTTGTAAGTTTATTATTTGAGTTCTTTTGTTACAGTGATGGAAATCCGGCTAATGACAGAAACAATAACAACAAAGCATACAATAATAAGCAAGTGAACAAATAGCAGGCCTGGTGCAGGACTGCTATTTCCAGATACTTGGGGAAGCTGAAGCAGGAGGTTTGCAAATTGGAAACTTGCCTAGGCTGCAAGCAAGTTCTAGGTCAACCTGTGCAACTTAATAAGACCCTGTCAAAAAAACCCCCAAAAAACCAAAACCCAAAAGGTGGGCGTTGACGAAGTTCAGCGACACAGTGCTTGCCTGGGACACTCCTGTGTTCATCCCTCAGCACCTTGAACAGGAAAGGAAGTTTTAAGTGCTTGAGTTTCTTGGGAAGCACAATTTTGGAAATTAGTCATATATATAAAATCTTTTTACCTGATACCATTTTATACATGAAACAATGGATATTATCTCCATTTTTCATGTTAATAGCCATAATGTGTATAAAGGCTAGTATAAATAATAGCTAGATATATGTTTTGGTAACTTGATTTCACTTGTTAGTTTGTTCAGAGACTACTGCACGTAGAGTGGGCAACTATATTTGAAAATCTTATGTATTCATTCACTTGTTTGATGACAGGAACACATCCATGGTTTAGTCCCCTTGTATGTTTTGAATTCATGCAAGCTAAAGTGAAAAACAATTAAATACTAAATAAATTAATTAAATATATTTATCTTAAAAAATATGTGCACAAGTGTTTTGCTTGCATATGTGTGTGTACTGTGTGTATGTCTGGTACTTATGGAGGCCAGAAAGGATTTTGGATCTGGAACTGGAGGTACATACAGTTGTGAGCCACCATGTGTGGGTGCTGGGAACGGAATCTAGGTCCTCTGCAAGAACAGCAAGTGTTCTTAACTACTGAGCCATCTTTCCAGCTCCAAATAAAAATAACTTAAATAAAAATATAATTTATAGTCACTAGAAGCATTGCTAAATCACTACAAAAGAAACTGTGAGGCTGAAACTAAATCCAGAAGAAAGGGATAGTAGGACATTTAATTCTAAATTTCTTAATATGTTCAAACTTTGCTATTATAGAAAAATTAGAGTTGAAGAAAATACAAAGCTACCAAAAGCAACAAGAGGAGTAGGTCTGTTTTGAAAACATCAGAAAGTAAAAAAAAACATCAAGGTAGACACAGCCTGGGAACTGGTCAAAGCCACCTTTAAAATTTTGCTTCCAAAGAAAACAACAAAGCAGTTGGAGCCAAGAGCACCCAAAAGAGCTGTTGTTTTTTTGGTCTTCTGATGAGAGACACATATTGAAGAAGAGAGTGTTGCCACTAGAACTCCTGAGGCAGCTGTGAAGAACAGGTGTCTTCACAGGGCAAAGGCAGGAGTGACGCCTGCTGGGTGAAGGCACCGTCTACTTTCTCTTGAGTGCATTTCCAGGGTACCCATTTCCACCCCCATAGCATGGAATAGGACTTCTTTGTTTTGATTTAAATGTCTTCTGTCTGTAATAATCACTCAGTACCCTGCAGGATGACAGAGAGGGCAATGGCTTGTTTGATGACAGCTAGAAAAGGCATGAACTCTGATCAGAAAATGTGGTTCAGAACCAACCCAGACTGGTGATTTCCCAGATTATCTTTCATGAGACAATTTTAAACCGAAGAGTCTTCATTCATGCAGGGGATGGGTGAATCTAGTTAGGAAAAGTACGTTATAGCTCTGTGAAGAGTATAAAGCATCAACCCAATAACTTGTCTTACGGCTTCTTTGGATGGATCGGACTCTCCCCTGTCAGCCTGTAGAGTGCATATCTGAAGTCAATTATGCCTTGGTTTTCTATGGTGAAGGTAGTGGTTTTCCTGGTACCGCAGATCAAAGCCCCAAAGTTGATGACAGAGGAGGGGCTGATGGTGAATTTGGAGTACACTGCATCCACAGAAAACTTAATTGGGATGCTGGCAACTATTTCACCTTCCGAGAGACTGGGTTCAATAATCTAGAGAGGGGAGAAGGTTAGGAAAGATGTTAGCCAGTGATACAGCTATAGAATTCCCATTAGTGTCTTCTTGACTGCTTTCATGACTGATACTTCCCCCTGAGGTGTGCCTGACCTTTGGCCCATAGCCCACATGCAGCCGAGGAGAGATATAAATTTTTCCCTAACATAAAATTATGAGCTTACTTAGAACATCATGAAATTTAAAAGATTTTTAAAACTTACTCTTGAGAACATCCTACGCACTTACAACTTATTTCGACGACATTCATCTACTGCTTCCCCTCCCCCTCCTCCCAGACCCCCACTCCCACATCCACTCCCCAACTCTGTGTTCTCTGTTTTAAATAACACTTTGATTCAGTTATTGATATCCATGTACACATGGGTGTGGGACTATCCTCTGGAGGATGGTCAACCTACCAGAAGTCAAGCCTGAAAGAAAACTGACTTCCCCCTCCCCTAGCGGCCATCAACTGTCAATAGGCCCTCAGTTAAGGATGGGGGCTTGTGTGGCCCCCATATATAATATATAAAACATATTTTAAAAACAAAATATATTATTAATATGTATATACATAATATTAATATTAACAAACACACTTTAATTTTTTTTATATACATATTTCTGGTGACTTTTCAAACCTCTGCCCTGACCTACCTGTACCTGTCTGTTAGTTGGGCCTGAACTCTGGTGTGTTTTCTTTGGCTGCCGTCCAGGCTATCTTCCCTTCACCCCTTCTTTCATCAGGGTGCTTACAGTCCTGACAATGAGTCGTCCTGTTCCTCTGAGCTCTCTCACCTGGCAGCGAAGAATAGGCTGGAATTCAATCTTCATTTCCTTTTTTGCACGAAAGAACACCTGGACAGTTGTGGGTTTCTCTGATGAGGTCAGTGTACCTCTTTTGGGGTGGACTGAGATCATGGAATTTAAATTTGGTGGCAAATACCCTAAGGAGTCCACAGCAAAGCTGGAAGACAAGAGTAAAGAATAGGTTTAAACCATTATCCAGGGAACCCATGATGCCGGAGAGGAGAGTTTGATCTGTTGAGGGCCTGCCTGTCTCTAGCCCCATGTAGCTATCATACCAAGCAAAATCCATTATGCTTTTGTATTTATGTATGTGCATGCATGTGTATGTGCTTGTATGTCTATAGGTGTGGAGGGCAAACATCAGGGGTCATTCCTGAGTTGTTATTCACCTTTTTTTTTTTTTTAAACTTCTGGTCCTTCTGTCTCTACTGTTTACACGGTGCTGGAGATCAAACTCAAGGCCTTGTGCATGCTAGACAAGCACTTTACCAACTAAGCCACACTCCTAGCCCCTGTTTTTTATTTGTTTGATTTTTTTGTATATGTTGTGGTATATATACATGTATGAATGTGTGCATGCAGATACACATGTATGTGTGTAGATACTGTGTGTGTGGAGGCTAAAGGTCAATGTTAGGTGTGTCCCTTGATTGCTCTCTATCTTACAAGACAGGGTCTCTTAGTGAAGCCACCACTCACTAAGTTAGCTACACTGGGTAGCCGGAGGGCTCTGGAGAATTTCCTCCTCTGCTAGGGTTTCAGATGCCTGGATTTTTAATGTGGGTGTTGGGGAATCTAAACTCAGGTCCTCACAATATCAGCAGGCTTCTAGTTTCCTTTCTTTCTTTCTTTCTTTCTTCCTTCCTTCCTTCCTTCCTTCCTTCCTTCCTTCCTTCCTTCCTTCCTTCCTTCCTTCCTTCCCCTCTCTCTCCCTCCATCCTTCCCTCCCCCCCTCTCTTTTCCTTCTTTCAGATTTATTTTTATGTGCATTGATTTTTTTTTTTGCCTGCAGGTATGTCTCTGCAAGGGTACCAGATCCTCTGGAAGTTGAGTAACAGACCTTTGTGAGCTGCCATGTGGGTGCTAGGAATTGAACTGGGTCCTCTGGAAGAACAACTGGTACTCTCAACCACTGAGCCACCTCTCCAGCCCCGCTTCTGATTTCTTTATAAAAGAATTCCCAGACATGCTCCTGTCATCACAAGTGGATGCGGAGGCTTGCCACAGCCCCTTGGATTTACCTGTACACGATCTCATATTTCCCACGGTTCTTCAGCTGAAGGGGCTGCTTGATCTCCTCCATGACCCTCACAGTCCCAAAGTCCAGACCTCCATCAGCTCCTGCAGAGACCAGGGCATGGGGTAGAGGTGAGTGGTCAAGGGAGCCGGAGCAGGGGCTTCCCTAACAGGATTACATGGCAAATCATTCCACGGTGAGGATTTTAGAGAACTTCTTTGCTGAAAACTCTGGCTGGAAACACCTTTTGCAACATTAAGCCTCGGCAGATAAACAAAACCTCTTCTTACTGAATCCACACATCTCCCTTGAGATTCTATCCCAAGAGGCCATTGGCCTTTCATGACCATTGTTTGGTGAAGTATCTAGGAACTTTATTTATCTATAGTTATATAATAATTATTTTTAATTATATGCATGTACGTGTGTCTGTGTGTTGGTATATGCAAGTGAGTGCAGAGGCCAGAGGCATGGTTGTCTTTCTGGAGTTGAAATAACAGGTGGTTGTAAGCTGCCTGATGGGGGTACTGGGAATCAAACTTAGGCCCTCTGGAAAATCTGTGTGTTATTGTTATTATTATTATTGATGATGATAATGATGATGATGACAGGATTTCTCTGTGTAGCCCTGACTGTCCTGAAACTCACTTTGTAGACCAGGCTGGTCTCAGACTCAGAGATCTGCCTGCCTCTGCCTCACGAGTGCTGGGATTAAAGATGTGTACCATAATGGCCAGCGTGGTGTGTGTTCCTAACTTTATTTCACGTGTGTCTTGCACCATATACAGATGGACCCCTCAGAGTCCAGAAAAGGACATTGGACCCCCTGTGACTGGAGTTACAGACAGTAAAGATCTCTGTATGTTAAGACAATGGCACCTGACTACCATGTAGCTCTCATAATCTTGCTGAGGAGGAGACCTGTCAGGGAGAGGAGGTGTCATGGAGAATCAGATGCTAAGGGGAGACACGCAACTCAGACATTAGGGCAGCATTCAGACAGAATGTCTCAGGACACCCATCCTCATCCCTGGGATCTGTGAATACACAGCAAAGGGGACTTGACATAGCAAATGGACTTGAGGCTGGTGATTGATTGGCTGTCATTAAATGTGGACACTAGCATGGATTATCCTGGCAGCCCAATATAACCACAAGGGTCCCTATAAAAGTAGAGGGGGACAGCAGAAGTGAGAGAGCCAGGGAGATGGCAGCATGAGAAAGAAGGACCTGGATGGATATTGCTGGCTTTCAAGATTCAGAAAGTGGACATGAACCAAGGAATGTGGGTAGCATCTAGAGGTGGCAAAGCTTTCAGGAAGGAATTCTTATCTGTCATGACTTTGATATCCACCTAGTGAGACCCAGTAAGACCTGCTTTGAACTGACCTCAGGACTATAATATGTTGTGGTGTGTTTCTTCTTTTATTCTTTCTTTTCCTTTCGTTTCTTTTCTTTTCTTTTTTTTAGACAGAATTTCTCATTAGGTAACCCAGGCTGGCCTTGAACTCAAGAACCTCTTGCCTTACTTTCATTAGTAGCTAGCTAGTTTGTGTTAGGTCAGGAGGTTTGTGTCAATCTGTTACAGTAGTGATAGAAAAAAATGTAGGTAGGAGGAGAAGCCTCTACTGTCAGTTTCTCAGAGAAAAGCCCTGAAGATTCCATACTGATGATGATCCCTTTTTATCTTCCAGTGAGGATACTCTAATGTGTAGTGGTGTTGCCAACATAATTCTAGGATTATAGTACTATTACAAAGTTGTTCCCTCCCCCATCAGCCCCATCACCATACTAACAACACACTAAGGTCTCTCTATACAAACAGAGGCAACATATAAGCAGCCCCTTTTCAAGGGCTCAACACACCTTTGGGGAAGGTGATGTCCAAAGCAATATCATAGGATTCTGCAAACACCAAGATGTTTTCGATCTGAACAACACCAACAAAATTGTCTGCATCTAAAACCTGCCAGGGAAAAAGAAATTCTTCAGTGAAAGCCAAGACCCATCAAGTGTTTGGAGACTGAAATACGTAACATGTAGTGGGAACTGGGCAGCAGAGATGGTAGAGAAATATTTCTGAGAACTTTAAAGTCCAAGTTTTCTAATCTTACATTTTAAGTCATCTTGTACTGCTTATTTAATAAACTGGAACTATTCTATTCTTTGTGACACAATCTGTAGAAAATCAGCTAGATTTCTCAAATAAAACACATATTTAATATTTCTATTTTGGAAATCCGCAGTATTTTAGCTGTGTGATTATGGTCACCTTCAGATCTGTGGCCTACAGTAGCTGGCTGATTCTGTTGCTGTCACTGTTGGGGATCCTTCATCATTGTCCCCAGGAGCCACTGGGCTAGTGCCAGGCGGCAGACCAATCTAATTCTGTCTAGTTGGCTGTTGACCTTGTACATAAACCAGGAGGTGATAAAGGGTCTATTAGTCAGGGCAAGAGCTTCTGGGGTGATCCAACATTCTGGCATCTAGTTGAAGACCTCTGCCATCTTGCTGAAGATTCCAGTTGAAAAAAAAAAAGCCACCAGTTTGCATTCTGTGTGCTTCGGGTGCAAGGGGAAATTTATAATTGCAACTACATTTAGGATTAAAATTTAATTTTAAACTTATGTGCATGTGTAGGTATGCTTATGTGGGTACAGACCTTTACTGAGGCCAAAAGACAGTGCTGGAAGCAGGAGCTGGAGTTACAGGCTATTGTGAACCACCCAAAATGGGTGCTGGGAACTGCACTCCGTTCTGTAAGAGCAGCAAGTGTTCCTAACTACCAAACATCTCTTCATTCCCCAACTCAAGCATTAATTCAGAATTTCAGTCTTTCCTTTCAACACACATTTGCCAATATAGTTGGATCTGTGGGTGGAGACCCATGAGTACAGAGGTCTTCCTGTGTCCCTCTAAGAATACAGGAGACAGGCAGAACACCTTCTGATGACGGAGACAAAGGTTGGAGGGACATAGGCCCAAGCCAAGGCACACACTCGTAGGTCCCCCAAACCAAACGGACAAGGAAGGGTTCTCTCCTAGAGCCTTCAGAGGGAGTGAAGGCCTGCTAATCTTCAGCACTATGAGGAGTAAGGTCTGTTGTTTTGGACCATCTAGTTTGTGGTGGTTTGTCACGGTGGCCCTAGGAAACTAATGCAGATGATGAATAAACCAGGAGAGATCCTGCACGATGGAGTTCATATAGCAAAGTCAGCAAGCAGAACAACACAGGAAGGGAGTGGGGCTCTGAAGGATGGAAGCTACTGAAGGGTTACACACACAAGTGATTCTCTCAGTGGGACATAAATTAAGCCCACTTGAAGCAGTGATGTCAGCAGATCTTCAAGCAGGTGCCCACTCCCCACAAAGCCTAGAGAAAAATTCCTAGCTGGGGTGTAGTAGTGTCAGGGACTTCAAGTAGGAAAAAGCTTACAAGAGATGTGAGTTGAGAATTCAAGATGAGGCTGGAACAAGATGCAGCAGAGACCAAGGCATAATCCTTGCTGCTGAGAGAGAACAGCAAAGTGCACTGAGAAGGACGAGCAACCCCATCTGACCAACATTGCAAAGATCCCTGTGGACACATGTGGCAAGGTAGAAGTCCAAGTGGCCTGGATGAGGATGGTGCCAGCAGTGCAGACCAAGGTGACAGTGGGAAGGCAGAACTAGGAAGAATTATTGGGAGAACTGGATTGAAAGGAACCCCATCAGGGCAAGGTGGGCAACTGAAATGGTTGTCAGGTACCAGCTGGGAGCAACAGGAGAAGGTGATAGCAACCAAAACAAACATTTGATAGATGACCAGGTCTGGGCTATGAAATAAGGAAAGTAATATTTACTTAGATCTAGTAGCATCATTCATGCATTCATTCATTCCACACTGAATATTCTGTTTTTGGAAGTAAGAAATCAGCTCTGTGTGGTACTGCCTTATTGAGCTTGCTGTGTACAGAGCAAGGTATCATGGACTGGAGACAGCACCCAGGGATCAGATGGAGGGACTCTCCTCTCTCTCTCTCTCTCTCTCTCTCTCTCTCTCTCTCTCTCTCTCTCTGAGTTGGAGGCCAGCCTGGTGTATGTAACTAGTTCCAGGACAGCTGGGATGATACAGATAGACCGCGCCCCCCCTCTCTCTCTCTCTCTCTCTCTCTCTCTCTCTCTCTCTCTCTCTCTCTGTATGTGTGTGTGTGTGTATACCCATACATAGAATATTTGATAACCAAGTCTATGGGGATGTCACTTCTCACCTCAATCCGGACGACCTTCTTGATGTTGACAGGTTTGGTGGGCTGGAAGTACACCTGCAGCCCAAACTCTCCCTTGGGTGGGATGCTGGCCTGCATCACGGACACACTGAAGTCATCACCTAGGTGCTCCAGGCTGGAGATCCGCCAGGCCACAGGTAGGGGTGTGACATTGCGGAGAACTAGTGTCTTGGATTCTTTTCTACAGAAACCAAAGGAAATTTGATTGAGTTCAAATAATTTTTTAAATGTCTGTTTTTCTCTCTCTGTTCTTTCTACTAAAATTATATAATAGGGAGAAGACTCAATAACTTGTATTTTGAGACTGAGTCACATTATGTAGCCCTGGCTGGCCTGGGATTCACTATGCAGACCAGGCTGGCCTTGAACTTGCAGCCTCCATCTCCCTTGCTGGGGTTATAGATGTGTGCCACCACTCTTGACCTCACAGTTTTGCTTTTGAGGGTGTTGTGTAAACATTCCTTAATGCTTCTTGTCTTGTTTTTATTTAAGCTGCTTAGCTCAGGAGGGATGGGCAGATTTACATGATTTTAATTTTTCATGAACAAGTTATTTCAAATGATCTCAAATGAACAACATTTAAAACTTAGAGAAAAGTTCTAGGAACCCCTCTTTATACATTTGGTCTTGCCTTCCTTGTAGCCACATATTCTCTCTTCCTTATCATTTTTTTTTAGAACCGTTTGAAGTGAAACAGCAGATAATTATACGCTTTAATCTTTAAACCACTCAGTATACATTTTCTAAGGATGAATAAACTTAATAAACCAAGGGTTTTCACCATCATAAAGACTATTATTTGGTCAACAGTTCATGTTCAAGTTCCATCTTTATTCTATTTTTATTCCAACCCCTCTTTATTTATCCCAGTCAAGGAACCAACACACAATCATGTATTTCTTGTAATTGTCACGCCTCTTTAATGTCTTTTTCCTTTCTTTAGCTTCCTTGGCTTTGATGTTTTTGAAGAGCACGCACAGTCCAGTTAATCTTTTGGCTCTTGCTTATGTTGGGTGGTCTGACACTTTTCCATGCTAAGCTCTTTTGGTGGGAAATTAATGCAAGCTCTGTCCTTTCCAGTGCATTGGGTCAGGAGGTCCCCTTTAGCGTTGCTTGTTCTGATCTTAGTGATGCTATGTTTGATGCCTTGGCAGGTAGGAATCATGTGAGCTCTACACTGTGGATGTGATTTTTTTTCCTTTTTTAATAAGTACTTTCTGGGGAGATACTTTGAGAATATACACTGTTTATTTCATTTTATTGATACAGGGTCTTACATTTTCCTAGGCTATCCTTGAATCCATTGTATAATTTTACTATGTTAAAGTTAAAAAACCCTTCTTTTTTTTAAACAGAAAAGAGGAGGTGATGGGGAATGTACTTCTGTATGTTTCTCTTATTGGTTGATAAATAAAACACTGATTGTCCAGTAGCCATGCAGGAAAAGGCTGAGGAGAAAAAGGCAGAGAGGAACTTCTAGGGAGACATCATGTACAGGCAGGAGTAACATGCCAGGGCATTACCGGGTAAGCCAAGAGCACGTGGGAATACTTAGGTTAATAGAAATGGCTTAATAATTAAGATCGAGCTAGCCAGTAAGAAGTCCTAGCCATCGGCCAAATAGTTTATAAATTAATGTAAGTCTCTGTGTGTTTATTTGGGGCTAAACGGCTGTGGGACCAGGCAGAACAGAAACTTTCGTCTATGATCCATTATTTATTTGAGGATGACCTTGAACTTCTGATCCTTTTGCCTTCAGCTGTCAATTACCAGGACTACAGGCTGTATTACCATGCCTAGAAAAATGCCCTATTCTCAGCCAAAAGTCCCACATTAATGTTAGCATCCACCAATCATTTTCTAATCTTTCTATACTTATTTGGTATTCTGTTGTCAAGAATAGTCTTCATTCTCTCATGTATATTCATACACTTATGACAGTAGAGTTATGATTTTTATTCAATATGTTATAGATCAGTGGTTCTCAACCTGTGTATTGCAACTCCCTTTGGGGTCAAATGACCCTTTCACAGGGAAAACAGATATTTACATCACAATTCATATCAGTAGCAAAATTACAGTTATGAAATAGCAATAAAAATAATTTTTGATTGGGGTCACCACAACATGAGGAATTTTATTAAAGGGTCACAGCATTAAGAAGGCTGGGTATCAATGTTATAGGTCATTATATTATAATCATAGCATTATTTTATTTTGACTTTCAAATTGTCTCAGATTTAGATGGTCGGAGACCCTTTAAATTGGTTTTTTATTTTTTATTTTTTTATTTGAATTACAAACAAGATTGAATTACATGACAATCCCAGTTCGCTTCTCCCTCCCTTCCTCCTCTACCACCCCCCCCAACTAAAACCCTACCTTTCACATATCCTTTCTTCTAATCTACACCTGACTCAACCTTTCTGCTCCCTCATGACTTCTGCATCCCTCCCCCCTCTTCCCATGCTCTCAATTTGCTCAGGGGATGGTGACCCTTTCCCCTTCTCCAGGGGACAAAGTTTGTCTATTTTAGGGTCCTCCTTGTTTACTAGTTTCTCTGGCAGTGTGGATTGTAGGCTGGTAATCTCTTACTCTATGTCTAAAATCCACATATGAGTAAGTACATATCATGTTTGTCTTTTTGTGATTGGGTTACCTCGCTCAGAATGGTTTCTTCGAGTTCCATCCATTTTCCTGCAAATTTCAAGATTCCATTTTTTTCTGCTGAGTAGTACTCCATTGTGTAAATGTACCACATTTTCTCTATCCATTCTTTGGCTGAGGGGCATCTAGGATGCTTCCAGTTTCTGGCTATTACAAATAGTGCTGCTATGAACATCGTTGAACAGATGTCTTTGTTGTATGAATGTGCTTCTTTTAGGTATATGCCTAGGAGTAGAATTGCTGGATCTTGTGGTAGACTCATTTCCATTTTCTTGAGGCGTCGCCATACTGATTTCCAAAGTGGCTGCACAAGTTGGCACTCCCACCATCAGTGGAGAAGTGTTCCCCTTTCTCTACATCCTCTCCAGCATAAACTGTCATTGGTGTTTTTGATTTTAGCCATTCTGACAGGAGTACGATGGTATCTCAGAGTTGTTTTGATTTGCATTTCCCTGATGGCTAAGGATGTTGAACACTTTCTTATGTGTCTTTCAGCCATTTTAGATTCCTCTTATTGAGAACTGTCTATTTAGTTATGTACTCCACTTTTTAATTGCATTGTGTTTTGGAG